>NC_048276.1:4702447-4722447 GCF_009762535.1 Notolabrus celidotus
TCTCTCTCTCTCTCTCTCTCCTCTCTCTCTCTCCTCTCTCTCTCTCTCTCTCTCTCTCTCTCTGTGTCTGTCTGGCTGTCTGTCTGTCTGTCTCTCTCTCTTCTCTCTTCTCTCTCTCTCTCTCTCCTCTCTCTCTCCCTCCCTCTTCCTCTCTCCTCCCTCTCCTCTCCTCCTCATCTACTCTCTCCTCTCTCTCTCTCTCCCTCCTCCTCCTCCTCCTCTCTCTCTCTCTCCATCTCTCCCCTCTCTCTCTTCTCTCTCTCTCCCTCTCTCTCTCTCTCTCCTCTCTCCCTCTCTCTCTCTCTCTCTCTCCCCTCTCTCTCTCTCTCCCTCTCTCTCTCTCTCCTCTCTCTCTCTCTCTCTCTCTCTCCTCTCCTCTCTCTCTCTTTCTCAAAGTACTTATAAATAAGAAAGAAACCAAAGAGAAATGTGAGGAAGACAAATACAATGAAATAGAACAATGTTGGAAGAATTAAAACAATCAGAAATATAAAATATTAAGAATATAAAATCCTGACAGTGATACTGCCTTAAAAAATAAATAAAAACATCTGGATTAAAACACGCTCAGGGGACATCTCCTGTCAAAGCACATCAATAAAAATGTGTTTTAAAAAGAGGATAAGAAAGTTGCCACTCTGGTTAAATATAACTCGATTTATAGCATTTAATCCACAAGTTGACATTAATTATCAATCTGAAGTCAAAGTTTCAACAGGAAAAGTCAAAGTGTTTTGATAGGATGACTTATTTGTGTGATGACACATTTGTCTTGATACATGATGAATCAATGACAGTTCTTTCTCCCCGTCTGTGCAGACAAACCTTCCCATTTTCAAACTGAAGGATTCCTGTGTGAGAAGAAGATACAGTGACTTTGAGTGGTTAAAGAATGAGCTGGAAAGAGACAGTAAGGTGAGTGGTTTGGATGACAGTATGAGTGAAAGAACAAGAATCCTAACATTGATTATCCTTGAAAACAAACAGTTAGATTAAACTTCAGGATTGGTCTTTTGTTGTTTACTTTACTTTAGTCTGTATCTCCAGTATGTGGATGAAAATGCCTTCATTTTTGTTGAATCTGTCCTGTTACTCGTGCTGACCTCTGCTTCTTTCAGATTGTAGTACCAACTCTACCGACCAAAGCCCTGAAGAGACAGTTGCCCTTCCGGCAAGATGAGGGCCTTTTTGAGGAGGGCTTCATTGAGGAGCGACGGTTGGGCCTGGAGCAGTTCATCAACAAGTCAGTTGATTAAAAAAAATCATACTTTGTGTTTTTTAGGTGTGAATTAAGCAAAGACTTTTATCAAATGTGAACAATTTAAGTTTAAGTTTGTTTCAGTCTGCATCAATAATCAACAATTCCCTCCACAACATAGAAGCCATTCACAAATCAAAAAGGAAAAAATTCAAACAATCACTGAGGGATTTAGCAGCCAAGAAAATAAAGACATGTACATAGGGTTGCAGGAAAACAGAAAACTAAACTGACTGATTCTCTGGTAAGAATCAAACTTTTAAATTGTGCTCCAAAGCTCTTATAGCATTTCCTGCAAACTTTGAAGCCCTAAAATGTGCTACCTATCCTAAACAGAAACTCAAATGTTCTGTACAGTAAGTCAAACATATTAATATATGTCTTTTCTTACAAGAAATTAATAATAACTTTCTTATTTTTCAACATATTGGCTAAATTTGACATATATTGGGTGTTAATGACTACAATATTTTAGAATCTGTCACCTGCAGCTGTGAAATGAGTTACAGTAGCTGCAGTGTAATCCCTGAGACTGCTGTTCCTCATCAAATACATCCACAAACATAGCTTGGATTTGGCTTTGTAGCTGGAATGTATTGTATATCATATATTCCACTGCAAGAACTCAAAACTAAGCAAGAGTTTTTGTCTCATTTCAGGTAGAAAATATCTTCTTAGACTTAAAGCTAGGGTTGGTAGGGAGCCTTGCCACTCAGGGTCAGCCTAATCTTTTCAAGTTTAAGAAAATAAAGTACACTCTTCATCCAGCTCGAATGGGTTGGTGGGGCAGAGGACTTCCAATTCAACAATATCAGCCTTCTGGTCAGCAAAGTCGTAAAAGCTAACATGTCCTTCTTGGCTGGAGAAAGAGCAGAGAGAGGAGGAGACACACCAAACAAAGCAATAGGGACCAGTCTTACCCAACGTTCCAAATACCTCAGACCAGAACGCATTTAGAGAGGGACAGCTCCAGAACATGTGAGTGTAATGTGCCGATGCATGTTGACATCGATCACACAAAGAAGAAACCGTTTCAAATATCTTTGCCAGACGAGCTTTAGTGTAGTGAGCTCGGTGTAAAATCCTACATTGAGTAAAACTGTGTTTAGCACAAATAGATGATCCATGAACCCTCCGTAGCGCCTCCCCCCCAAACTTCATCAGAGACCATCTCTCCCAATTCTGATTCCCAGGTAGCCTTTTAGTATCTTAAAAGAAGACATTTCTCTGGACTTGTTTGGAGAATGTGGCTTATTAAAGCTAGGGTTGGTAGTCTCGGTAAACCAGCATGAATTTGAATGTAGCTTTTCCTCATGACTCCGTCTAACCCCTCCCCTCCTCCCTCGGAGCTCCTCCATATGATGGTGACTGATTCAAAACCGGTCCTCACCAAAACATTATCATAGTGAAAGTTAAAAATACAAACAAACATGGCTGCTGTTAGCACTCACAACTATCATGCTAGCATTATCCAGTTGTACTGGTGACATGATATCAGGAGAAAAGTTATAACACATATATAATACTGTAACAGCTCTACTGTTTGTTAAACCTGTTCAGTGTAGATGTTCTTAATTCCTACACTGTTGACAGTCAGTGAAGGCATCAGGAGAGGTGTAGAGTGTGTGAGCGGGAGAGAGGAGAGACAAGAGGAGAAGTTCTTCATTCATTCAAACATTGATTGTTGTTTTGTTGGTTGGCGTGATCACAGCCGACAGTGACCGGTTATTAAAACTCCACGTGTTCACGAATCGGCTCGTCATCACTACAGCGTCCGGACGGACGCTACAATAAATCTATATTTTCTGTAGGACTTACTGAACGTCATTAATTATTCTGCTTGTTGGTGAGAGCTTTTTAGACTCTGATCCGGACTACAGTCCTGAGCAAAGCACCTCATCAGGTCAGAGAGGACAGGCCCGAGGACGAGCGAGAGGGGCAGTAAATAGAGTCAGGGGAAGTAGAGGCAGGAGAGGGGGACTCGGAGGAGTGCACGCCGGGGAAATGTACGCGCAGGAGGAGGGCAGAACGGCTGGACGGGATTTGATTGGTTTAAAATTTGGGGAGCCAAAAAACGCTGATTGGTTGGTGTTTTCCCAGGTTTACTCCGGCTGTAGATAGCAGCTTTTTTTCACTCTTTTTTAGGAACACATCATGTAATGATTACCATCAGGACATAAAGATCATTTTAACCAGTATGACAAAAAGTGTATCTAAATCTGATTACCAACCCCAGCTTTAACTCTAAAAGGACATTTTATATTAGAAATAAGAGACTTTAGTTTTGAGGTTTTGCAGTGTAAACATATAATGCTCTAAAATCTGGGCAGTAAGAGATGAATGTTTGCAGGAACAAGATGGTGAAAATGAGCCGTGGTTGGAGAAAAGATGCAGAGATTCTATTCATGATGCCGCCACATACTAAGAATAACATTTTTATCCTGTCTGTGTTAAAACACCAAGCACAGAGAATGAGCAGTGTGTAGTATAAAGTAACGTCCAGCATGGAGGTTGCAGATTCTATCATTAATGGACTCTTTGTTAGTGGATCAATGTTTCCTATTCCACGTGTGTTTAAGAGAAACAACAGTGGTTTGAAAACTTAAAAAAAAAAAAAGTCTGCATACAGAGTTTTCATTTTGTCATCTGAAGGTAACTGTTAACACTTCAGACGGAGCAGAACAGAGTCCTGAATCAACAGAGTCCACTATAATCCTGGATAAACATTACAGTCGTATGATCTCAGTCCTCTCACAGCAGTTTCATGCTCCTGTACCTCTTACAAAACAACTCGCTTCACTACAAGCTCTCTTACCTTGCGTACGTTTTCTGAATGGGATTTCTAAAGGGAAATAATTTGTGCCAAAGCAAGATTAGCAATTTCATAATATCATATTTACTCACTAATGTTTGTAAACAATATTCAAGTGCCAAACATACTTATTAGTAGACTTACTCCAGCTCACTTGTTAACCCTGAAGTAGCTCGTATAGCTTATAGAAAGTAAAGTATGAATAACTTAAAGACGTGCTTTAAAGGATTTGTTCACACAAGACCCAACATCAAGACCGGATCAGATCCAGTCCCATCTTACAGACAGGACTCAGTCTGATCTCATCTTAATCCACCATGAGCAGAGCACTTTGCAGCATTTAGCAAGTTACAGTGGCAAGGACAAACTTCCTTTAACAGGCAGAAACCTCCAGCAGGACCAGACTCATGTTAGACACACATCTGCTGAGACCGAGTTGGAGAGAGGGATAGAGGGAGATGAAAAGAGAGAGAGAGGATAGTGGGGAGACGGATAGTAGTAGTTGTAGCAGCTGGAGTCTGGCACGTCCACAGCAGCAGAGATCCAGAGGAACCTACGAGACAAGGGAGCTCAGGGACTCCAGAGAGAGGTCTAAGAAAAGAGAGGGAGACCAGAAGAAAGAAAAAGAGGAGAATAAATGGTGAAAGAATGACAGAAGAACAAAGAATGAAAAAAAGAAGAAAATGATGGCAGGAAAAATTAATGAAAGAAAAAAAAGGAAGAAAGAAGGAATTAAAGGAACGAAAGAAACAAACAAACAAAAAAGAAAGAAAGAAAAAAGGAAGGAAAGGAAAAGTGGTGAGACGGATAGTAGTAGTTGTAGTTCCACAGCAGCAGGCCTTCTACGGCAAAGATCCAGAGGAACCTACGAGACAAGGGAGCTCAGGGACTCCAGAAAGGTCTATGGTTGGTAACTAATGGGACAGGAAGAGTCAGAGTTAGAGACAGAGGAGAGAGAGGGAGAGACAGGATCCCAGTGTGTCCGTTCCCCCCAGCAGTCTAAGCCTATAGTAGCACAACTAAGATCTGGTCCAAGCCTGATCCAGATGGTAGTGGTGAGACGGATAGTAGTAGTTGTAGCAGCTGGAGTCTGGCACGTATATAATAAATAGTGTAAGAGGAACCTACGAGACAAGGGAGCTCAGCGACTTGAGAAAGGTCTATGGTTAGTAACTTTAATGGGACAGGAAGGCAGAGGAGAGGGAGGGAAAGACAGGATCCCAGTGTGTCAGTCTAAGCCTATAGCAGCATAACTAAGACCTGGGCCAAGCCTGATCCAGCTCTAACTATAAGCTTTATCAAAAAGGAAAGTTTGAATTCTACTCTTAAAAGTAGAGAGGGTGTCTGCCTCCCAGACCCTGACTGGTAGATGATTCCAAAGGAGAGGGGCCTGATAACTGAAGGTTCTTCCTCCCATACTACTTAAAAAAAAAAAAAAAGACAGCCTGTAGATCCACATGGGTCTTGACCGTCTCAACCTTGTATTGGCATACTTCAAGCACCGTGTCGCAGAGGGATTACGCTGCAGCCATTGTGCCGTTTTTCCGGATGAGTGAGTCTCCTGGACGAACCTGTTGTAGCTTGTAGTCATACAGAAATAGGAATACTCTCATTGCCCTCTAATTTAATCTATGCCTGTGCTTTAATTAGCCATCTTGTATCTATCTCTCTGTCTGTGTGTGTGTGTGTGTGTGTGTGTGTGTGTGTGTGTGTGTGTGTGTGTGTCTCTGTAGAATTGCAGGTCACCCATTGGCCCAGAACGAGCGCTGTCTTCACATGTTCCTGCAAGAGGAAAGCATTGACCGTAACTACATTCCTGGAAAAGTACGACTCTAGGGTTACTCTGGGAGGTGGGGGGGGGTTAAAGTCTGGGGTGTAGATCAGACTGTCTCTTGCCTTTCTCTTCCCTCCTGTATCCTCCTCTACTTTATCTTCCTCTCTCTCTTCCTCGCTGTTAAATCATATCATTTTTTATCTTGGGCTTACAGTATATGACTCTACGATACATAATGTCTCTCTCTGTACAATAAGGAAAGCAACTTTCAGTAGCTGTGATTGTATCTTAATCAAATTATTCAGGTTAAAACGTACGATACACGATTAGTCTGTCCCTGATACGTAGGGATGTAAGGATACACTCGACCCACGATTCCATTTGAACCTTGATTTTTGGTTCACGATATGGTTCACTCACAATTTTCAAGAAAACTGGATTGAACTCAAAATCTAAAGGTGACATATCACGCTTTTTTCCTCAATATATATTGGTCTAAGAGGTCCCAAAAACATGTCTTTAAAGTTTATTCTCAAAAAAAACACTTTGAAATCAGATTTTGGTCTGCCTGAAGAACCCTCTTCTTCAGTCCTGCTCAGAACACTCTGTTTTCTCTCTGACCACGCCCCCTCAGGAAGTGGATGTGCCCTCGGCTCTCCAGCACGTTGATCTAATGTTTACATGTTGTCTGCTCACAGACCCGCGTTACTTCAACCCTCTGAATCTGATCCAGAATCTGATCCTGATGGAGAGGCGCCTGTAGCAGGACCTTTCTGAACCATTGGTCACAGATTTAGTGTTTCTTGTTGTTTTATTTATCAGTATGTAGACGTGTGTCTTGGTACACAGCTACCAACATGTAGCTATGTGGCTATGCTAATTAGCGCTAGCACTTATCCATGATAAATAAAAATCATCCACTAGATCTTCAAATCTGCAGACGTGGGGAGTAAAACCGACCTTTGTGTTTATTAAGACAGCCTACAACTAGCATGCCTCCCTCCTAAGCTCCTTGTTAGCACACATGTGTGCAGGGAATGAAAAACAGAGGAGGGGTTGAGTTGTATTTTATACAGTCTATGGGCTGAACAAGCTCCGAGCTCTGACTTCCTGTTACAGACCGGATGGCGTTGTGACGTATGAAAAACACTGAAAACTGAAACGGCTCGTTTCACACACATTTACAGAAAGGTGGGGAAATCAGAACAGGGGCAGAATGGATTCTTTTCATTCTCGGGGGGTTTGTAGACAGGGACACATATTTCAGGTAGAGAACCATTAAAAAGTCCATTTTGCATGATATGTCACCTTTAAATAACTATTATTTTATTTCAATTCTCAGATCTGGACAGTTGCAGTGTATATACTTTCTCTTATATTTCTTTGTAAACAAAGTCCTCCCTTTTCATTTTTAAGGTGTGTCGTAACTCAAATAAAACCACTGCACACTTTTCTCAGCACCTTGCAAAAAAAACTAAAAATACCAGAACAATTATAGAGAAATGGAAAGTGAACAATTCCCAAATGAAAGTATTAAATATTAAAACAAATAAGGGAGATCTCTTTGAATAAACTAAAGTGCAGTTTATGCTCCTGGCTTGGAATTCACATGTTTTTCTTCAGAAATATCAGGGAAAGACAAAATGCTTCCATACCTCAGATTTCAGGTGCATCCTAACCTGCAGGGTCTTCACTAAGCCGGCAACCTACGGTCTTAAAATGTGACCACATACACACCAATTCAAAAAAAGCCGATCTTTACAGCAGAAATAAACATGTTTACAGCCTGGTTCAAAAGATGAGTGTAGTCTGGATAGCTCATTTCTTGATCGGCACACACTGTACGGGGGGTGAATTTTTTCATAACGTGGCAATTTCAAAGATATTGAGATTACGAGTCTTCCAATGAGAGGCACAGCTGACTTGATTGACAGGCGGGAACACTGTAGCTGTTGGCGAGGAGGCTCAAACTCCGCCTCTTTACGTCACACTGGCTTGACAGCAGCAATATGTCTCCCGCCGTCGATTGACCTCAAAACAGCGCTTCAGAAACAGACGGGTGATGTCACGGATACTACGTCCATATTTTATACAGTCTATGGTCTTCACCTGCTGCTGCCATGTCTGTTATGCTCAACTAAACGAGTGACAAGAGAGCAGCGCAAGAGACTTAATGATGAGCAAGCGGAGTGACATGCAGATGCTGCCCTCTACTGTTTAAAAATTAGATTCCAATAAAAATGTTATTGAATCAATTTTTAATCCGCCCTTATTTGTACCGATTTTTTACCGTCTTGTGATATATCCTTACATCCCGACCAATAAGTGTCATATATATATATTTAAACATATACATAACGATTGTATTATAATGTGAATTAAGTAGAATAATGTCTAACCATGAGTGTTAGCACTAATGTTTACCACATGCAGACTGTACATGAGATTTCTGATCCTGTTTCTTTTCTCTGTTTTTGTCCGTTGCAGGTATGAATGAAGTAAGTTTGCTTTATTATATCCTGACTTCAAGGGCTTTCTAGAAGTTAAAGAAGGTTGCATGGACACTCTGAGAACCAAAGGCGATAGTTCACAAAGACTTTAAGCAAAACAATGCATTATGAAATAGACACTGCAGAGATTATAACTTGTAAATGTGCCACACATAGCCTCTGGCTGTCACATCGAACAGCCAGTTATGGTTAGGAAAACTCTGCAAGCCAGTCAAGAAAAAAAAAACCATGAAATCTCATTTCAAGTTTTTAATCGGTCATAAGTCAATCAGCTGTTCCTCAGTAACTGGTTTGCAGAAGTTTCTGAGTCCACCCATATCCAGTAAGTGAACATACCAGCAGTGGTTCTTGAGTTATGTGAACTATTGCATCATGGGAATAAGTTCTGTACACCACCAAAGACTAGCAAAGCATTTCTGTTCAAACTAACTCTGTTACATTATCATCATCCACCGCACTAATCATCGGCTGCATGGCAAACTGCACGCTTCCTGTTTCATGTATCGTATTCCCAACACCTCCAATCACCATCACTTGTTCACTCTATTGAGTCTGACTCTGTGCCCCTAATGTAAGTTGTGTTGATCCTGCCACGTAGTAAATATTGTCATGTCCTGCAGTTTGTGTTAAGTTGTGTTTGAGTTCCTCCCTGTATCTGTGTCTGTCAACACTGAAGTTCAGTAGACATGTTTGATGTCTGATGAACTGAAGCTGTTGGATTTCAATGTTTTCAAGATACAGGCTTCAACTTACTGCACACTGGTCCCATGCAAGTCTCAAAACCAAACATTCGTATCACATCTTGGTGTAAAATTGGCGTAATAGCACATTAAGAACTCAACTCATTTTTATTTATAAAGCACCTTTCATACATTCAAGCATGCAGAACCAAAGTGCTTCACAAAAGAAGAGAGACAGAAAACAACAGCAAGAGGTAAAATGATACAAGGCTGGAACAAGTCAGAGGAAGGTGATATGAAGTACTTAAAATAATTAAGATCAAATCAGTCAAATAAAATCAGGGAGATATCAGGAAAATAGAATATTACAATAAAATACAATCTGATAAGTAACAGAAAAAATAAAATAAAATCATTAAAATAAAATCAGGGAAATATCAGGAATGCAGATTCAATATTACAATAAAAATCAGATAACTACCAGAAAAAAAGATCAAATAAAGTTATTAAAGTAAAATCAGATGACAGCCAGAAAAATAAAAAAAATCAGATAAGTAACAGAATTTTTTTTATTGAATTATTAAAATAAAATCAGATCACTATCAGAAAAATAAAATAAAATCAGATAAGTAACAGAAAAAAATAAATTGAATCATTAAAATAAAATCAGATAACTATCAGAAAAATGAAATAAAATCAGGGAAATATCAGGAATTCAGATTCAATATTACAGTAAAATCATTCAAATAAAATCAGATAACTACCAGAAAAAAATTAAAATAAAATCAGATACCTACCAGAAAAAAGATCAAATAAAGTTATTAAAATAAAATCAGATGACAGCCAGAAAAATAAAATAAAATCAGATAAGTAACAGAAAAAAATAAATTGAATCATTAAAATAAAATCAGATAAATACCAGAAAAAAAGATCAAATAAAGTTATCAAAATAAAATCAGATGACAGCCAGAAAAAAAAAAAAAAATCAGATAACTATCAGAAAACTAAAATAAAATCAGGGAAATATCAGGAATGCAGATTCAATATTACAATAAAATCATTAAAATAAAATCAGATAACTACCAGAAAATAAGATCAAATAAAATCAGTCAAATGAAATCAGATTACAACCAGAAAATTAAAATAAAATCAGGGAAATATCAGGAATATTGAATAAGATATTACAACAAAATAAATCAGATAAACACCAGAAAGATCAAATCAATAAAATAAAATCAGAAAAATAAATGAATATCAGATAAGTAACAGAAAAAATAAAATACAAATATTATATAATAAGATAAAAACAAAATAAAAATGATGGTTAAACATTAGTCATAATGGTAATAATTCAGTCCAGGGTTGAATTTAAATTCACACTGCATGATTATATTGCTTTACTTTCCCCTCAGCTTAGTGAATGTTCACTTCAGCCATCATGTCTTTAATCTGCATGCAGTCCTGTGAAAAGCACAGGTCATGTTTAGGTCATATTAAGGCTGCTGCTACCGCACTTCCTGGCTCATTGAATACAAGTCACAGTGCAGGACGTGTTTGATCTGCTAGATTGCATTTAAATGGATAGCCACACACATGAAGAGTCAGCATGTCCAGAATTTATGAGGAAGTAATGAGTAAAGGTGAAAGTTCAGACAGTCATCCTCCCTTTAGAAAACGAGAGCAGAAACAGTTTCTACAGAAACATGCACAACACTAATACAAACAGAAATCACACAGAAAGTCTGAATGTTTATAAAAAGGTGAACACTTGAAAACAGAGATGAGACTGGGGCTGTTGTTCAGTATTGACGCACACTCATCTCTCGTGTTGTTTTTCTGATCGATATTGTAAAAATGGTGCCACAAGAGACTCAGAGCAACTTTCACACTGTGTTTATCACTCCTCTTATTTACTGTCTGTCTCTTTCTCTCTCTTATTGCAAAAACAAAACAGACTGCTGCACCTGCCCCATGTACTTTAATTTCTACGTCACATCCTTTAAAAAAAGCCAGTGGAAATGCCCGAACTATGATAAGTATCGACATCGTAACACAAATACTGCTCCTGGGACAAAAACGTAGACATCCAGTCGATACGATGTGTGATGTTGTGTCTTTATTCAGTCATTCCACAAACTGTGTTTCCTTACTTTGATTCAATCATCAGTGAAAAAAGAAAACATGTATACTTTGGTCATAGCTTGATATTTTTTTTTTTACAATGATTGTTATTTTTTTCTGGATGTCTTTTTTCAGTTGATTTGACCACATATAAAATGAGGGTGTATTCCTGCTTTGATAAGGCTTTTTTTTTTTCTCGCTAGCAGAGATGGGATTTTGAAGAGAACCTCCCAAAGTTGAGCAACATGTAGCACCATAGGACAGACGGTGACATGTATTATTCCACTCAGTATATTTTCCCCTGAGTTTTATGTCCTGGAAATGCTCTTAATTGTTTTAACTGTGCTGTCTTAGTTCCATCTCCATGCATACACTCTGGCTGTGTGTTGTTAAGTCAGCTATTGGGAATGTTAAGTTAGGTAAATAACCATATCTAAGCACTGTGACAAGAGGTTCATTATATGAACAATATTTCATTGTTTAAAGGCGTAATCAGCATCTGGTTTATTGATCTGAAATGAGTCTTATTCTGCGCTTATTTTCAGCTGTTTTAATTCTTTCTATCATTATTTTGTGTGATGTGTATTAATACGTTATCATTGCCGTTCCATTATGGGTGACGAGGATCTTCCTTGTTAATTCTGTCAACAATTAAATTTCCTGCTGCCTGCTGCCTCATGTCCACGTCTCTTTTTTTTTCATAGTGGAAGTTGAAGTGAAATGTTGAGTTTAGGATGTAGTTTTTGAACGGTGCGCCTCACTGAGCAGCCGTTAGATTAGCTGGAGTCATGTTAGCTGGATGAATGACCAGCAGATTGGTGGTTGACCTAATTTTACAATGAAATGGAAACAGCACATGAAAGGAGTGAGACGTATACGGTTCAGGAGGGGAATTAATAATTATAATAATATAATATTTAAAGGTGACATATCACGCTTTTTTCATCAACATATATTGGTCTAAGAGGTCCCCAAAACATGTCTTTAAAGTTTATGCTCAAAAAAACACTTTGAAATCAGATTTTGGTCTGCCTGAAAAACCCTCTTCTTCATTCCTCATCAGAACACTCGGTTTCTCTGACCACGCCCCCTCCGGAAGTGGATGTGCCTCGGCTCTCCAGCACGTTGATCTAATGTTTACATGTTGGCTGAATATACACGGCTGCTCAGAGATCACGTTACTTCAACCCTCTGAATCTGATCCTGATGGAGAGGCACCTGTAGCAGGACCTTTCTGAAGGATTGGTCACAGATTTAGTGTTTCTTGTTGTTTTATTTGTCAGTATGTAGACGTGTGTCTTGGTACACAGCTACGAACATGTAGCTATGTGGCTATGCTAACTAGCGCTAGCACTTATCCATGATAAATAAAAATCATCCACTAGATCTTCAAATCTGCAGACGTGGGGAGTAAAACCGACCTTTGTGTTTATTAAGACAGCCTACAACTAGCATGCCTCCCTCCTAAGCTCCTTGTTAGCACACATGTGTGCAGGGAATGAAAAACGGAGGAGGGATTCAGTATTATTTTATACAGTCTATGGGCTGAACAAGCTCCGAGCTCTGACTCCGTGACAGACCGGATATTGTTGTTACGTAACAAAAACACGGAAGTCTGAAACGGCTCGTTTCACACACATTTACAGAAAGGTGGAGAAATCAGAACAGGGGCAGAATGGATTCTTTTCATTCTCGGGGGGTTTGTAGACAGGGACACATATTTCAGGTAGAGAACCATTAAAAAGTCCATTTTGCATGATATGTCACCTTTAATATTATTTATATAGCACTTTTTAAAAACAGGGTTACAAAGTGTTTTACAGATAAAACAAATAAAATAAATCTGAGGAAGGCAAATAAAAGGAAATAAAACAGGGTTCGCACGCATCCTGGAAAAACTGGAAAACCTGGAAAACAGTTGACCAGTTTTCCAGTCCTGGAAAATGTGAGAAAAAGTAAAATGTCCTGGAAAATTATTCCAACAACACTGTGTGCGATCTAACAAGGTTAAAAAAATACATCCCCATTCAACATTTGAGGCCATTTTAGTCATTCAGTTCTATTTAGGTTAATTTATGCACTGATCCTGATTATTGCATTATTCTATAATTAATTTGCTATCATTTTTAATCATGTAAGAGATGATTTCATGGATAGCCATAGACTGCATGTCTTCAGTGTAGACTTCCACTGAGAGGAACATATTAGACTATTTAGGAACTAAATTAGGAACTCAGTTTAAACTGTCATACCAGCTTGATCATCACTGAAAATGTCCTGGAAAATGATCTCTGGAAAAGAGTGGGAACCCTGAAAACAAGATAAAAGATTAAAATAATCAGAAATATAAAAAACTAACCCATTTTTTTAAAGATGAAATTGTTTTTTTAAAAAGGACAGTTTGAACACGAGGCTCTTTGAGACTCCGCCAACTTATTGCTATGGTGAGATTTATACGGAACATTTCTCAGAATAATGGTTTCACTGTTCCTAGAACTGTTTCCTTGAATAAAAGCAAAACCTAAAAACTTAAATTTCACAATATCATTTACCAAAACTGACCATCACTTGCTCCATTTGCAATTTTTTTATTTTCCCTTTAAAGCCTGAGTAAAAAAAATCCACAGAAGCTGTGGCACTCTGTAAAAGGCTGATGGAGAGACAGATTTTCATGGTTTTAAAATCATTTGAACTCTTTATTTAGTTGAAAATCTTGCAAAGATGACATCAAATGCTGAAACTGAACATTTCGATTTTTTAAAACGGCAAATATATGCTCATTTAATTCAATTCAATTCAAAACCTTTATTTATTCTCGAAAAGACATTGAAGTTTCCCTCATTTCCAATGTCGTCGAGATCACAGGCACATTAGAAACAGCAAACAAACACAATCATTCACAAAATAATATATTCATTAAAACAGATTCAATTTGAGACACAGTGGTCGGAGATCAAAGTCTTAAATTCTGCAAAAGAGGGAATGGATATCAGCTTTAAACTGTAAAGTCAAAAACATGTTATAAAAATAAACCTGAAAAAGAATCAGAACCAGAATCAGCTTTATTCACCAAGTATGCTTGAACACACAAGGAATTTGACTGTGCTCTCTTTGTACAAGGCATAAGAATAAGAATAAGAATAAGAATAAGAACTACAATAAAAAATAAACTAAAATATAATAACAATAACCTTAGCTATAAATACAAAGAAACAACAAATAGGCTTGACTAATATATACAGGCCAAAATGATATGATAAAAGTGCAGTGGTGAGTTGCAGAGGTAGTTTTTACATTATAAAATGGAATTCTGCTTGGAGAATTGTTGCATTGTGTATCTACATGTACATATACAGAGATTATTTATCTGACAGGTATGACACTGTTCTGGTTTAGTGTTCATCAGAGTGACAGCCTGGGGGAAGAAGCTGTTCTTATGGCGGGTTGTTTTGGCGCACAGTGATCTGTAGCGCCTGCCGGAGGGGAGGAGTTTGAAGAATTTGTGTCCAGGGTGTGAGGGGTCAGCGGTGATGCTACCTGCCCGTTTCCTGGCCCGGGACCGGTACAAGTCCTGGATGGGGGGCAGGTCAACACCGATGATTTTTTCTGCAGTCCTTATAGTTCGTCGCAGTCTGTGTTTGTCTAGTTTGGTTGCAGAGCCAAACCAGACAGTGATGGAGGTGCACAGAACAGACTGGATGATGGAGGTGTAGAACATGATCAGCAGCTCCTGGGGCAGGTTGAACTTCCTGAGCTGACGCAGGAAGTATATCCTCTGCTGGGCCTTTTTTCTGATTGTGTCTATGTGGGAGGTCCACCTCAGGTCCCGGGAAATAGTGGATCCCAGGAACCTGAAAGCTGTTTAATGCTACAAAAGAAAAAACACCTGGAGGTAAATCTCCCAATGCATTAGGTTAATGTGCAACAGGTTAGTAACATGACTTGATATAAAGATGGTATTCCAGAGAAGCTACTCAGGAATAAAGACAGGAAAACTTTCACCACTCTGAGAATCTGAAGAAATCTTTAATAATAATAATAATAATAATAATAATAATCATACATTTTATTTATATCGCCTTTCAAAACAGTTACAAAGTGCTTCACACCAAGGGTACAAAGTGCACACAGGCACATTAAATCAGGTGTATGACCTGAGCTGTTAAAAGTGGAAGATATAACACAGTCAGGTGCTGGAATTAAAAATAAGTAAAACAATAGAGACAATAAAACCATAAAATAACAATAAAATGAAAATCAAGCAATCAGCAGATTTACTCTGAAAAGGCCTTTCTATAAAAGCAGGTTTTAAGGCGTGATTTAAAAGAAGGTACTGATGGAGCGGACCTCACTACAGAGACTAAACCAATCCTGGATGGCTGCAGCACTGCATTAAAAACAGACACAACTCTGAAGTGGAAATCACTGCATGGGTTCCAAATATCTTCCAAAAACAATTGTTTGTGACAACACAGTTTGTCACTGCATCCTCTAATGCAGGGTTTCCCAAAGTGTGGGTCGGGACCCTCTGGAGGGTCACCAGACACTAGTGTGGGGTCGTGAGATGTCTTCCAGAGTTATTATTTCTTTGTAAAGTAATGTAAAAATTGCATATTTGACCTATTACTGAAAAAAATGGTGACAACAATAGAAGTTACATTTGAAGTAAGACTTTCAAACAAAACATTTCATTAGTATTCTTCCTTTCTTTGTTGGCATATGACTGCTGAGGTTAGGGTTAGCTAACAGTTGATTAACAAAACCCTCTTCAGAAGTCACATGTGCATGGTGGAAGGTCATTTTCTGCAGACCAGTTAAATTAAGTATGAAGCAACTTTTAATCACTTCAAGGGACAGTTGGGGTCGTGAGACTTTGGCACTTATATTTTCAGGGTCGCAGGCTGAAAAGTTTGGGAACCCCTGCTCTAATGCAAGTTAAAACTCTACCATGCAACAGAAGGACCTTATATAAACATGATCCAGAGACACAGGCACCTTCTGTGGATCCCAGAACCATGAAACATGGACTGTCCAACGACAGTGGGGCAACATTTCACTTTCAGAACTCCAGAAACTCACCTCCTTAGTTTTAAAAGAAGAGTTGATGTAATACAACATGTCCTAACTTCTTTTAAATGTGTTTCTGGGATTGAATTTAAAGAATATAATCTTGATTCAACAAAAAATATCAGTATAGCTTTTGTACAATTTTATTTCTTTTTAAGTTGTGTTTTTGGCCTTTTTGCCTTTATTGGATAGGAAAGCTAGAGAGAGACAGGAAATGTGGGGAGTAGAGAGAGGGGGAAGACATGCAGCAAATGGTCAACCGGCCGGGAGTCAAACTGGCGACCTCTGCAACGAGGAATATAGCCTCTATACGTGTGGCGCTTAGATCGTATGTAATATATATAATATGTAATGAACATATATGTAATGTATGTGTATGAATTTTATGTGCTTTGGCAACAACATGTCTTTGTTCATGCCAATAAAGCAAATTGAATTGAATTGAATTGACAGGAAATGTGGGGAGTAGAGAGAGGGGGAGGACATGCAGAGAATGGTTGAGCCTGGGAGTCGAGCCTGGGACCACTGCAGCAAGGACTTAAGCCTCTGTATATGGGGCGTGTGCTTAGACCACTAGGCCAACGGTGCCCCAGTCTTTGTACAATTTTCAATCAAATATATGGTTTCAATGAAATGCAAACCATACTTTTTTTTAAAGATTTAATATAGTGTCCCAACTTTTTCTGAATTGGAGTTGTAGAATGCAAATCCTCAAACTCACCCAACAAGTGTACAGTAAAGTTCATGTGCATGACTCACAGCAGACACACCCCTAAACATCAGAGACGTTTTAGCTCCTAAGCAGCTTGTTCTACCACGGCATTCACAAATTCATTACAGGCAGCAAAGTGTTCCAAATGTTGCATAAAGTTTAGTTTTGACGAATGCAAACACATTCATAATCTCACTGTTTACAGGATTCATTCACAAATAAGACTTCCTCAAGTCCAACAATTAACCTCAGCACGTAATGAGCGTTAAATAAAAAATACTGTGAGTGTGGAACAATGTAAGCACCACCAGTTGGGCACAATGGTTTTATTTGTTTCCCTAACGTGAATCTTGCACTCCTGTAATCTTTTTCCTGTTGTAGTCGGCGCTCAGGAAATACGGGGATTAACTGAGGAATTCTGGCCACAGGTGGATTAAAGTCGTCCCAGAATAGTGATCTTGTGATGCAGACCTTGACCTGCAAGTGATCCAAAGTAGACCCAACTTTAATTGGACACAGAGCCTCTGCAGGTATTTCTTGAAAAAAGGAATGGTAGATGTTAGGCTATCAGTGCTGCGCTGAACTTGACAGGGTTCACTTTAGGAAGCAAATGTACAAAGACCGGTTTATTTATAGACCCAAAACAATGGGGTGTCACAATCTGCACAGTTATTTCTTTCCTCTGAGTAACTTTGGACTGGAAGAGAAAAGAACAGAAGCATGCAGAGGAGCTATTTTCAGGATGACACAAACAAATATGTCCTTACATGGCAGGAGAGGCAGAAGATCTTCAAAACCAGAGAAACAAATATATAAAAGAATAAATGAGAATGATTCAAACGTGCAGAGGAACCCTGGGATACACACTGACCCTGACCTTCCTCATCACACACGACTGTGACCTACAAAACCAGCGAGCTTTGATGTGCTGGCCTCGTCCCGGGTAATGAAAGTAGGCAGACGGGACGGGGGAGGCTAGGCCAAGGCAGAGATTAGGAGGTGTTTTGTTAGCGGTGCTAACACTGGAGTCCAGAGAGCAGCCATGCCGCTTGTTGTGTTTGCAGAGACACCCAGTTGGGTTAGCTTGATAAAGTGGAAGTGAATTAAAAGAGCAACCCAAAGCAGTTTGACTGGGCAGGGACAAAAGGTGAGACGAGTGGCTGCTATCAGAGAGGGAGAGCGAGGGAGAAGCTGTGACTTACAAATCAATCTTTATCTAAAGGGAACTATGGTTACAGGGCAAAACAGGACAGAAATAACATCCCAATAAACTATAATTAAATATTTGATGAATAATAAAAACAGTAAATACATAAAGCCCCAAAAGGGAACACATTTCATGGCAAAGCACACACTCTTTCATACCTCATACCTCATACCTATTCTGAAAAAGGTACCGCCCTTCATTTTTAGGTCATCGCTTTATCAAACTAAAGTCATGTTTTATTAAAACAGAGCAGGTCTAGACCGTACTCTATGTTCTATTATTTACAAAGACCCAACATCAAGACCGGATCAGATCCAGTCCCATCTTACAGACAGGACTCAGTCTGATCTCATCTTAATCCACCATGAGCAGAGCACTTTGCAGCATTTAGCAAGTTACAGTGGCAAGGACAAACTTCCTTTAACAGGCAGAAACCTCCAGCAGGACCAGACTCATGTTAGACACACATCTGCTGAGACCGTGTTGGAGAGAGGGATAGAGGGAGATGAAGAGAGAGAGAGAGAGAGAGAGAGATGATAGTGGGGAGACGGAGGAACCTACGAGACAAGGGAGCTCAGGGACTCCAGAAAGGTCTATGGTTAGTAACTTTAATGGGACAGGGAGATTTAAAGTAAGAGACAGGCAGATAGAGGAGAGAGGGAGATCCCAGTGGGTCAGTTCCCCCAGCAGTCTAAGCCTATAGCAGCATAACTTAGAGCTGGTCCAAGCCTGATCCAGCTCTAACTATAAGCTTTATCAAAAAGGAAAGTTTGAAGCCTACTCTGAAGAGTAGAGAGGGTGTCTGCCTCCCGGACTCTGACTGGTAGATAATTCCAAGGGAGCTGGAGTCTGGAACATCCACAGCAGCAGACGGTGTAAGGCAGAAATCCAGAGGAACCTACGAGACAAGGGAGCTCAGGGACTCCAGAAAGGTCTATGGTTAGTAACTTTAATGGGACAGGAAGATTTAAAGTAAGAGACAGGTAGAGAGAGAGGAGAGAGAGGGAAAGACAGGATCCCAGTGTGTCAGTCTAAGCCTATAGCAGCATAACTACGAGCTGGTCCAAGCCTGATCCAGCTCTAACTATGAGCTTCATCATAAAGGAAAGTTTGAAGCCAACTCTTAAAAGTAGAGAGGGTGTCTGCCTCCCGGACCCTGACTGGTAGATGATTCCAAAGGAAAAGAGCCTGATAGCTGAATGCTCGACCTCCCATACTACTTTAAAAGGGATCGTCCAGTCAGTGTATGAACCATTACTATTAAAAGAAAACATCAAGCAGGACCAGACTCATGTTAGACACACATCTGCTGAGACCGTGTTGGAGAGAGGGATAGAGGGAGATGAAGAGAGAGAGAGATGATAGTGGGGAGACGGATAGTAGTAGTTGTAGCAGCTGGAGTCTGGCACATCCACAGCAGCAGAGATCCAGAGGAACCTACGAGACAAGGGAGCTCAGGGACTCCAGAAAGGTCTATGGTTAGTAACTTTAATGGGACAGGAAGAGTCAGAGTTAGAGACAGAGGAGAGAGGGAGAGATAGGATCCCAGTATGTCAGCTCCCCCAGAAGTCTAAGCCTATAGCTGCATAACTAAGAGCTGGTCCAAGCCTGATCCAGCTCTAACTATAAGCTTCATCATAAAGGAAAGCTCGAAGCCTACTTTTAAAAGTAGAGAGGGTGTCTGCCTCCTGGACCCTGACTGATAGATGATTCCAAAGGAGCTGGAGTCTGGTACGTCCACAGCAGCAGAGACTCAGAGGAACCTATGAGACAAGGGAGCTCAGGGACTCCAGAAAGGTCTATGGTTAGTAACTTTAATGGAACAGGAAGAGTTAAAGTAAGAGACAGGCAGACAGAGG